>NC_081355.1:108755445-108757945 GCF_030684315.1 Stegostoma tigrinum
CCACCACACACACTACACTAGCCCCCACCACACACACACACACTCCTCCGCCCACCACACACACATACTCACACCACTCTCCCCCCCACCACACACACACACTCACACCACTCTCCCCCCCACCACACACACACACTCACACCACTCTCCCCCCCACCACACACACACACTCCCCCCATCACACAAACACACACACTCCCCCCCACCACACACACACACACTCCCCCCCACCACACACACACACACTCTCCCCCCACCACACACACACACACCACTCCCCCCCACCACACACACACACACACACACAAACTCTCCCCCCCCACCACACACACACACACACACACACCACTCCCCCCCCCCACCACACACACACACACACACACACACCACTCCCCTCCCACCACACACACACATACACACACAAACACTCCCCCCCCACCACACACACACACACACACACACAAACACTCCCCCCCCACCACACACACACATCACTCCTCCCCCCACCACACACACACACCACTCCCCCCCCCACCACACACACACACCACTCCCCCCCCACCACACACACACCACTCCCCCCCCCACCACACACACACCACTCCCCCCCCCGACCACACACACACACTCCCCCCCCCACCACACACACACAGTCCCCCCCACCACACACACACCCTCCTCCCCCACCACACACACACACTCCCCCCCCACCACACACACACACTCCCCCCCCACCACCACACACACACTCCCCCCCCACCACCACACACACACTCCCCCCACCACCACACACACACTCCCCCCACCACCACACACACACTCCCCCCACCACCACACACACCCCCCCCACCACCACCACACACACACACTCCCGCCCACCACACACACACACTCCCGCCCACCACACACACATACTCACACCACTCTCCCCCCCACCACACACACACACTCACCACTCTCCCCCCCACCACACAAACACACTCCCCCCCATCACACAAACACACACACTCCCCCCCCACCACACACACACACACACACTCCCCCCCACCACACACACACCACACACTCCCCCCCACCACACACACACACACACTCCCCCCCCCACACACACACCACTCCCCCCCCACCACACACACACCACTCCCCCCCCACCACACACCACACTCCCCCCCCACCACACACACACTCCCCCCCCACCACACACACACTCCCCCCCCACCACACACACACACTACCCCCACCACACACACACACACCCCCCCACCACACACACATACCACACCACCTCCCCCCCCACCACACACACACACTCACACCACTCCCCCCCCACCACACACACACACTCCCCCCCACACACAACACACACACTCCCCCCCCACCACCCACACACACACACTCCCCCCCCCACCCACACACACACACACTCCCCCCCCACCCACCACACACACACCCCCCCCCCCACCACACACACACACTCCCCCCCATCACACACACACCACTCCCCCCATCACACACACACACTCCCCCCACACACACACACACTCCCCCCCACACACAAACACACACACACACACACCCCCCCATCACACACACACCACTCCCCCATCACACAACACACACACACACACTCCCCCCATCACACACACACCACTCCCCCCCCCACCACACACACACCACACACACCACTCCCCCCCCCACCACACACACACACACCACTCCCCCCCCACCACACCACACACACACACACACACACCACCCCCCCCCACCACACACACACCACACACACCACTCCCCCCCCCACCACCACACACACACTCCCCCCCCCACCCACACACACACACTCCCCCCCCCACCACACACTCACACCCCCCCCCCCACCACACACACACACACTCCCCCCCCACCACACACACACACACCCCCCCCCCCACCACACACACACACACACACTCCCCCCCCCCACACACACACACACCACCACACCACCCTCCCCCCCCACCACACACACACACTCCCCCCACACACACACACACTCCCCCCACACACACACACACTCCCCCCATCACACACACACACCCCCCCACACACAAACACACACACACACACACTCCCCCCACCACACACACACACTCCCCCCCATCACACAACACACACACACACACACACACACACACACACACACACTCCCCCCCCACCACACACACTCCCCCCCATCACACAAACACACACACACCACACACACTCCCCCCCCCCACACACACCACTCCCCCCCCCCACCACCACACACACACTCCCCCCCCCACCACACACACACACTCCCCCCCACCACACACACACACTCCCCCCCCACCACACACACACACACCCCCCCACCACACACACACACCCCCCCCCACCACACACCACACACACACACTCCCCCCCCACCACACACACACACTCCCCCCCCACCACACACACACACACACACACACCCCCCCCCCACCACACACCACACACT